>NW_027491032.1:0-28270 GCF_021521415.1 Bidens hawaiensis | reverse complement strand
TGTATGTTGATATTACAAGTTGATACAAGTAGGACGACTTAAATTAGAACCATGTGAAGAGGGTCACCCAAGCATAGGGTCTAATAGGTGTTGATGGGATAAACATGCCGACACGAAATATGATTTCGAACCGGTCCCATAAACTCTAGAAGTTGCAAAAGGGTTTGCAATTGTTATGAATAACTACCTTGATAAACCGACAATGGGAAAAAGGTCACCTAACCGGAGTCGGGTTTATCGTTGGATTCTAGATTTTAATTATTAATTATATTTGGTATATATAAAAGGGTATTAATAATTAAAATAAGTAAAACACTAAAATGAACTTAATTAAAATTCTGCAGATGGCCGCACACAGCGACGACCAACATAATCCCTAACGTCCAAAATGTATCTCTCCGATCTATTCTCGCTAAAGACCGTCTTAACCACAATAACTTTTCGGATTGGTTCCGAATTTAAGGATGGTTCTAAAACAAGAAAAATTATATCATGTTTTGGAAACACCTATCCCCAACGAACCGGAAGAGGGAAGTGAGGTCGAATACATGATTTGGGTCCAACACACGGAAGATTCCATTCAAGTGTCATGCCTCATGTTGGCGACTATGGTTCCCGAAATCCAAAAGGATTTCGAAAACCATAATGCGTACGACATGATTACTCAACTTAAGGAAATGTTCCTTAAGCAATCGAGGGTTGAAAGGTTCGAAACGGTTCGAGCCTTGCATGCATGTAGAATGGATGATAATCAACCAGTTTCAACTTATGTACTTAAGATGAAAAGTTACATTGATCGCCTCGCCAAGCTCAATTGTCCCATCTCAAAAGAGTTAGCAACGGATTTGATCCTTAACTCTTTGTCGAAAAGGTTCGACACTTTCGTGTTAAATTATAACATGAACGGGTGGGACAAAAACATTGGAGAACTTCACTCAATGCTTAAAACAGCCGAGGCGAGCATGGGTAAAAGGGTTTTACCCGTGTTTGCGATCAATGAAGGTGGATCCAAGAATCGATCTCAGCCCAATCCTAAGGCTAAGGTAGCAAAAAGAAGGGTCCTCCTGTGCATCTTAAGGGTAAGGGCAAGTCACCGGTTATGGCAAAGAAACAAAAGGTTGTATAACCAAGGGGTCATAAGGATGATCCTTGTTTTGGTTGTGGGGAGACCGGACATTGGAAACGCAATTGCCCGGTCTACCTAAAGGAGCTAAGAGACAAGAGGAATGCGGGGCATGCCTCGGGTAATGTCTTTATGATTAATATTGAGCTAAATCTTATTTCTTCTAACACATGGGTATTGGATACCGGATGTGGAACTCACATTTGCAATTGGTTGCAGGGGTTCAAAAGGAATGAAGACTTAAAGAAGGGCGAAGTGAGTCTTTTCATGGGCAACGGTGCAAGGGTGCACGTGGTCGCTAGAGGAGACTTCACTTTATCGCTTCCAAGTGGTTTGGAAGTTGTTTTGAGGAATGTTTTGTATGCTCCTAGTTTGACTAGGAACATTATTTCCGTGCACCTTCTTAGACAATGTAATTTTGACTTTAAATTTGTAAAATCAGAAATGCATGTATCATCTAATGGTATCTTTTATTTTAAAGCTGTACCAAGCAACGGTATTTATGAATTGGTTCATGATAATACCTCAAATAGCTCATTATATCAAACTTCCACCAAAAGACTCAAAAAGGATTTGAGTGATTCCTACATTTGGCATTGTCGCCTTGGACACATAAACAAGAATCGTGTAAATACTCTCCAAAAGAATGGTCTTTTGAAAACAAACGAGTTAGGTTCGTTTGATGAGTGTGAATCTTGTATTCAAGGCAAGATGACCAAAGAGCCTTTCAAAGGTACAAATGAAAGGGCTAAGGACTTGTTAGGTATCATACATACGGATGTATGCGGACCTCTCAAGCCCACTAGTAGGAATAGTGAAAGGTACTTCATTACCTTTACCGACGATTTTAGTCGATATGGGTATGTGTATCTAATGAAACACAAACATGAAGCCTTTGAAATGTTCAAGGAATTTCAAAATGAAGTACAAAATCAGCTCGACCGAACAATCAAGGTACTCCGCTCCGATAGAGGAGGCGAATACCTAAGTGATGCTTTTCAAAGTCATCTTAGAGATTGTGGAATTGTTTCACAGCTCACTCCTCCTGGTACTCCTCAACATAACGGAGTATCCGAGAGGAGGAATCGAACACTGTTGGACATGGTTCGATCAATGATGGCACGAAGCTCACTACCACCATCATTTTGGGGATATGCGCTACTTACAGCAGCTCGTATTTTGAATATGGCCCCGACCAAAAGGGTGGATCGAACACCCTATGAAGTGTGGCATGGAAAGGTTCCATCCCTTTCATATTTAAGGGTATGGGGATGCAAAGTTTATGTTAAACGTGACACCCCAAATAAGCTTGAGGCTCGATCCATCAAGTGTATCTTCATAGGATACCCAAAGGATGATATAGGATATATATTCTATGATCCTAGTGAACAAAGAGTGTTTGTTTCACGCAAAGGATACTTCTTAGAAACTAAGTTCCTTATGGAAGGACCTAGTGAAAAGAGAGTGGAACTTGAAGAGGTTCAAGAATCACTGGATGATACACAGTTGGTCGATACTAGCTTTCAACACGAGGATGTTGAAGGTGATCAAATGGTTGATCATACACACGTTGCTCGCAGATCTAGTAGGGTTAGTCAACCTCCCGAGAGATATGGATTTCTCGTGGATGATTGCTACTTGGTCGATTCGGATGAACCGATCTCCTACAAAGATGCTATGTCACAACCTGATTGTGAAAAATGGCTTGAAGCCATGAGCGCCGAGATGCAATCCATGCACGATAACCAAGTTTGGGAATTGGTTGATCGTCCACTTAACTCCAAACTGGTTGGATGTAAGTGGGTCTTCAAGAAGAAGACCGATATGCATGGAAATCTAGATACTTACAAAGCACGACTTGTAGCAAAAGGTTTCACACAAACTCAAGGGATTGATTATGATGAAACCTTCTCGCCGGTCGCGATGCTTAAGTCGATCAGGATATTATTTGCCATTGCAGCTCATTTTGATTATGAAATATGGCAGATGGATGTCAAGACCGCTTTTCTTAACGGATATCTTGAGGAAGATGTCCATATGGTTCAGCCTGAAGGTTTTGTCGATCCATCTAATCCTGACAAAGTATGTAAGTTAAGAAAATCAATCTACGGGTTGAAACAAGCATCACGGATGTGGAATCATCGTTTTAATGAAGAAATCAAAGCGTTTGGTTTCGTCCAAAACGGTGATGAGGCGTGTGTGTATAAATGGGCTAGTGGGAGTATAGTCATGTTCCTTATTTTGTATGTCGATGATATACTTTTATTTGGAAATGATATACCAAGTATGGAAAACGTTAAAGCGTGGTTAAGTAGTCGTTTCTCAATTAAGGATCTTGGAGAAGCGACATATATCTTGGGAATAAAAGTCTATAGGGATAGACAAAGGAAATTGATCGGACTCAATCAAAGTGCGTACATTGATAAAATCCTGAAAAGGTTCAGGATGGAAAACTCTAAGAAAGGTTTGGTACCTATTCCTAGAGGAACCGTGTTAAGCTCATCCCAAAGTCCTAGCTCTAAGGAAGAGCAGGATAGGATGAAGCATGTTCCTTATGCTTCGGCAATAGGATCTATTATGTATGCAATGATGTGCACTAGACCGGACGTCTCGTATGCTTTAAGCATAACGAGTAGATACCAGCACAACCCAGGTGACAGTCATTGGATGGCTGTCAAGAATATATTAAAATACCTTAGAAGGACTAAGGATATGTTTTTAATATATGGGTCTGGTGAGGAGGAACTCGTCGTAAAGGGTTACGTGGATGCGAGTTTCCAAACTGAACCGAGATGATTCTCGGTCACAGTCGGGATATGTCTTCATTTTGAATGGAGGCGCTGTCTCTTGGAAGAGTTCGAAGCAGGATGTTGTCGCGTTATCCACTACAGAATCTGAGTACATCGCCGCTTCAATGGCAGCCCAAGAGGCTGCATGGATGAAAAAGTTCATCATGGATCTAGGGATTATCTCTACCATTCAGGAGCCCCTAGAGATATTATGTGACAATGAGGGTGCTATTGCACAGATCAAGGAGCCTCGTGCTCATCAGAAAACGAGGCACATTGAGCGCAGATTCAACTACATAAGGGATGAAGTTGAAAAGGGAAAGATATGTATTCATAAAGTTCATACCGATCAAAATATTGCGGACCCACTCACGAAGCTCCTCGATAGGCCAAAGCATGAGGGTCATGTTTGTGCATTAGGACTTCGGTATTCTAGTGAGTGGATTTAATCTGTGTTTAGTGTTTGTATAAGAACGAATGTAATGGGTATCTCATGAAAATTAATTATGTTTTAATTATTCAATGAGTTATGTTCTATATTTGCATGTTTAATCCATGAATGACTTATGTTGTTCTAAACGTCCGTAGTCGATCATACTTGTGGGAACAAGTATGAAGGTAAGACTATTATGAACCCGGATTGGTTGATATTCATGTGATGAATATAGGGCATAGGTTTGCCACCAAAGTTCATAGATATTTGTGGGATACAAATATTGGACTGACCCGCTCTCAAGGATCACTGCATGGAGTTAGTGTAACTGATCATAAGTAATCCTTGAGTAAAGGCGAGTATCATTGTGTCCTTTGACCTGAGATGCATATTGGATCTGGTTTTTCATCAAGTCTGATAACTTGACTCTCTTCTTTGTTATTTCGGTAACACGATAACGTGTAAGAAAGAGCTCAGATATCATACGAGATGTCAACAAGGGTGTATGCAGTCAAGATGGGATTTGTTCCTCTTATGTGTTGAGAGTTTACATGTCTAAGGCCTGTTAAGTTAAATCATTGAGAGAATGATCACTCTGTGTCTCTTCGATTTGACAGGACATCTAGTAACAAAGGGATGTAATGATAAGACTTACCTATATCATATCAAGTATGGACTTGAAGGGGATGATGTTATTGAATGGCACTTAGTCAAACACACTAGGGATGGTGACCTGTTGTTAGGCGGTATTCACCATTAGCATTAACTTCCCATGAGTCTCGTGCAAATGGGAGATTGTTGGAATACCGTATGCCCGAGACACATAATTAGGTTAATGTGGCTAGCCGTGTTTGATCCAAGTCGGGTCATACCCAATAACGAGTTAGACACACACCAATTATGTATTTGTTGAGATATAATCTATAAAACAAATACAGAACACGACACATTCAGAAATCGGGTTTCTGAATAATTACTTGAAAGTGTTAAATAAATTAATTGGTTAATTTATTTATTCAAATAATTATTATTGGAATGATTATTTAGACATGTGTTCTTTTATAAAATGGTTTATAAAAGATGGGGTGTTTATATATTTTATAAAGTATAAAATATATCATTTAAACATGAGTCACACACACACCCCATACACTTGGTCAAAGTTGGTAAAGTTTTGTTGGAGATTGAGTAAAGTTTACTTGACAAAAAATGAACCTAACCATAGATTTGATTGAGATATGATCTCATATATATAAGAATGGTTCAACACACTTTCAAAGATATACCACTCTCTTTCCTTCTTGTTTTTGGTTCGGCCGAAGTCAAGAAAAGAAAAGGTTCGGGTCTCGGTTTCTCGTGTTCAAGCTCCCTAACATAGCTTGGTGTGTATTGGAGGCTCGGGGTACGAACCATTTGAGGTTTTCTCCTTGAAAGCTAGCCAAGAAACATCATCATCTTCTTCAACTTCAACTACACTCTTAAAGGGTTAAGAATGTAAGTGTTTATAGCTTTGATAGTTTAGTTTTTCCGTATTATTTGATCCTTGCCTCGGGTTTCTAATATATAGATTATTGGTAATCTTATGACATGAATAAACTAGGTTGTTCATGAACACATATCATATAAACTTGTAATACATATATATATATATATATATATATATATATACATATGGATACATATGTTTAAGTTTGTGATTTTCACGCTTCCGCCTTAATTAATGACTAGTTAAATGGTTAACTAAGTTTAAAATATCCATAGAAACCCAACACTTTATGCTATACTGATTGTACATCTTAAAATTTAATAGGTTATTTACTCATGTATTATATATAGTATATAGATATAGATATATAGATTATGGCTAAACTCTAGCCCTAAGAATGACATTCATTTACTCTACACATAGGCCTACGTCTAGAACGAACACGACCATACAACTAAATAAACAAATCATGTATTATATATAGTACATAGATATAGATATATAGATTATGTCTAATCTCTAGCCCTAAGAATGACATTCATTTACTCTAAACCAGTGTTTTAAAAACCGGTACGTACCGGCCAGTTGAACCGGTTAAATCGGATTTTCGTAAGGTTACCGGTATTTAGAGTCCGGCATTTTTGAGCGGTTTGCTAGAACATCGTACCGCCGGTTTTTTCAAAAATACCGGTTTAAACAGGCAAACCGGTTTTAAATCCAAAATATTTTTGATATTTTTTGCGGCTCATATTTTTAAAAATGACTTTTAACATAGCGGATAAAGTTGAAACGAGTAAACACGATAAACGACATTTAGTTAATCAACCAATTTTGTATCAGGCAAATCCATGTTGATTTATTTACATCTTTTGTAATCAACTAATTTCGTATACAAAGTATATAAACTTTCTATCTGACTCGACCGTTGTTCATGTGTGATATTTAGTTCAAGTGTAATGTTTATTGATGCACTTTTGGGTTATTTTTTGAGTTGAAAGTGTATTTATATGGAATTACAAGGTAATTTTAACCTGGTTGAACCTCCCGGTAAATTCCGATTCAACCGGTTGTATCATTTCAAACCAAATTCGGTACGAGAAAAATATCGGTTTTTAAAACATTGCTCTAACATAGGCCTATGTCTAGAACAAACACGACCATACAACTAAATGAACAAATCAACAATCTTTAGATTTCATATTCATCATAAAAACCAGAATTATCTATCAAAATCGTATCTAGTCTCAAATAACAATCAAACCATAATAAAAACATAAAAAACAACTCAAATATCATCATTCACCTAAGTGATAATATTAATAATTCATAGTACTAAGAACATTTCATATAATATATGCGGCCTGCATCCTCTTCTGATTTCTTAATATCTTAACCTCTTTGATCTTTGTCCAGTCTTCGATCAATTTAGCTTGCTTTTCTTCCAAACTATACAAATTACCTAAAAATTCACAAATCATATAATAAGTAACTGAAAATGACAAATACGGGATAAAAACACAGTCTAAATGAAGGAATAAGTGTATAAAAAAACATTGTATAATTTGAGTCACATCAACGAACTGTTTAACCCATAAATATAAATGTATCAAATGGGTTGTCGAGTTGACACGTACTAATAAGGATGTAAATGTGTTAATCGGTTAGTGGGTTGTAAAATATGTGTTAAATGGTCCAACACAGGTTAGCTCGACATGTTGATTAAACTTTTTAAACATGTGAACCCGAGCGTGCACCATTTGTTTAAAAAACTTAATCAAAACACAGCCCCATCTGTTAAACGGGTTTGATATGACAACCAAAACTTGATTATTTTTGTTTCTTGTTCGTATTGTATTCATACTTGAAAATGACACGCCTTAGTGAACGTGTGGGCACACTAAGAAGGATCAAATAACAATATTAATATGACTAAGTTTAACAACTTAGGCAAATTATGCATCAGACGCGGATATGAGAGATTCTTAATCATAAGAAATGTCCTGTCTCTTAAATCACCAATGCGTTTGGGCTTGGTCGTGGAGCATATGAAAACTCCACAATTAAGTATGTTCAGATGGGAGTAGTAGTAGAGTGGATGACATCCTGGGAAGTTCCACTAGGGCAACGAAAAACAAATCCGTAAGTTCCTGGATATGCTATCCATTAGGGCAAAGAGAACAATACTAATGGTACGAGATCGGATGTTATAGTCCTTCACTTATCTTTTTCTACACTTTCATTTGCCTTAGCCTTACATTTGGTTTGCTTTTCTTTGCTTATGCTTTGCCTTACTTTTTCTTTGGCGCATAGATTAGCAGGGGAGCATAAGGTACCCTCAGGTAAGGGTGTTAAAAAAAATCCGAATTCGAATACGTATACGAAATATTCGAAAATTCGAATCCGAAATATCCGAAAATTCGGATATCCAGATTTTCGGGTAGTGATTTTTAAAATTTTCAGATAGTTCAGATATCAGAACCATTTGAAATACTTTTTTTAATTATTAAATAATAAATATTATTTATAAATTTTGGATAATTTTCGGATAATTTTTGGATAGTTTGAATAATTTTCGGATGCTTCGGATAATTTTTTTGGATATTTTGGATATCCGAATATTTTTAAAAGTAATTCTTTAAATTTTTTGTATAATTATTTTTTTCCCAAATCTACGGATATCCGGTTCACTACCCAATCGGATATCCGAACTTCGGATATCCAAAATTTCAGATTCGAATAGTTAAATCCACTATCTAAAAGATCCTAATATCCGAAAGTCCAAATATCTCACTTTGAATACACCTACCCTTTCTTAAGTTTTAGGTTATGGTTTTCGCACCACCTATATGTTACCAATATGACACTACTACTATTATTAGTATTTGTTGTTTTCTTTCTTGTTATTGTTATGATTCTCTTAGCTACACTTTATAGTTTATATTGTCTAATTTATCTAGTTACTATACTAGTACGCTTCAATAAAAGTATAATTACGATAAGAAAAGTAATTTGAGATTAGAGTCTTATTTAGGATGGTCTCTCTATCTTCAAAAGGATTACTCTCATCCCATCCTCTCAAGATTCTATCTCCTGTAGAGGAAAAGATTGTTCCTTCTTTATCTTCAAGCCTTTAAACCTTGATGACCGTGTATTCCAAGGAAATGGTGGATCCTAAAAGTGTCTGTTCGGACACAAAGAAAAGTTTTGTTACATGTACTAGCTGTTTGGAGTGGCGTAACAGGTTTGAGCTATCCACCTCACCAGGAAAGCTTTGGCAAGATCTGCGACGATGTTAGGAACACCTATTTGAAATGGCAGATCGTGTAAAAACTAAAACAGGACTTGCATCTATCTCCTAGAAAACCACTGTAGCAAGTAATTTTCTCTGGCCTTTTTATTTGCCTAACAACACAAAGCCTTCATTCGATGACTTGTAATCTTCGCATTGGTCCGTATATAGACACTATCACTCAAGCTGGTAATCAACTTTGACTTAAGCGGTTGGACTTTGGACATATATATATCATCATACGTACACTAGGAGCCTTCATGTTAATCCACAAAATCTGATACACTTTTCACTATCCTTTTGTACAAAAATAACCAAGTGACCTTATGATTCGTGTGAATGACCCAAAAGTTTACTTAAGAGATCTATGGTGAATGTGGGTGTTGCAGCCCATTTGAATCCACTCTAGCTGAATTAGCTAGTACCGTTTATATGATCCCCCCCCCCCCCCCACCCGGGGTGTATTCATATGTATAATGTGAGTGCAAAAACAACACATTTAAGGAATAAAAATTACCAAAGTAAACCTATATTTGAAGTATGATTCATGATTGCCATGAGTGATATGGGCATTAAAATCTAGAACGTGAACGCTGAACGAGACGCCCATAAATATAATGGGTTGTATGAGATACATCATACATGCTTGTTGGATTCCGGCCCTTATGAGATGCTGGGCTTGGCCCATAAACTTATTTTAATTTATTCTCGTTCTCCTACATTCGTGCTTTCACAAAGTTGAGGAATCATGGGAGAATCAAGAGGGTCTAATAGCATACACAACTTACCCATTAAACTTTGTGAGTGTGGTTTTTATAACTAGAGCATTCCCGGCCTATTCTCTACCCTATATTCATATATATCATATAATTATATTAAAAATTACTGTTTTTTCTCTCTCCTGTTTAATTAAATAATACTTTTTATACCTTTATCATTATTTTTTCTCTTTCCTTTACTCACAACCACTTTTAGAAAATATTAAAAAATTAAACGGTATGAACAGTGAAACCCCAAATTTAACTTTCTCCTATAACATTTTCTCCCTCCTCAAATCACAACCACTAATAACCATACCATATAATTTACAAATCCTAGAGTGTTGTGAGTGGAAGAGAGATAAGTGATTTTTTTGTATATTAAAAAAGTTTCTGTATCACCCTATAAAATTTTTAATATAAAAGTGACTATAAGTGAATGAGAGATAAAATATAATGATAAAAGTATAAAAAATATTATTTAACCTTTAGGTTTGTAAAAAAAAGGTTGAGTTTTTTTTTAGTAATAGAGAGTTGAAACTTCTAAATTTGAGAAGAAAATTTGAAAAACATTAATTATTGTTAGAAATTTATTTTTTTTCATGTTATTTTGTTATTGCTAGTGCTTTATGAAGGAAAACGTAATTGTTTTTATTAAATAATTTCTTTTAAGAAAAAATTAAGTTCTCTTTCAATGTATTTTTCTCTGCTCTATCTGATTCTACCAGGGCTCTGATTCTAACATTATAATCAAAGACAAAATATTCAAAGCTGTGCATCTTTTAAATTTTTAAATAGGATCAAATAGACACATGACGAAGAGATAGATAATAATTAGAGTGTGGCAATAGTCTAAAATTCATATTGTTTTTCAGATACGAATTTTGTATGGTCTTATTTTACTTCTAGCGGTTTCCTCTCATAACCTTTGAAGGCTACCTTCCTATCGCAAACTGCGATTTACTTGATTTCATTAGTTAGTGGAGTTTAGGTGATAACCTGTGAATTTATGTCTTTTATTGAACTTAATGGCTGCTCTTGTAGAACCCGTTTCTAGAAGATTTTATATTTTTTGTGGAGTTGAAAAAACCCGGTTGTGGTTGTAGGCTAGTGAAGTGGGGCCGTTGGTCGTGTCAAGTATTCCAGGAATTATTGTTTACTTGAAAACGAAGATAAAGTGGTTTTAACCTTTTTTTGCCTTAAATTATTTGAGTGTGTGATGGCTAAGCAATTAGATAAATATTATAATATTTACGTAAACCATGCCCAAAGACTCTTCCTTTCGTTTTTACTTTTTTTGGCCTAAATTATTTGAGTGTGTTACGGCTAAGCAATTACGTAAATATTATAACTTATATGCTTTTACTTTTTAATTATAATTATTAACTTTATCATATTCTTTTATACATATTCATATAATTAAATGCGTTCAATACATAATAAATCATGTAATACATTTGTGCTTAGTGGTTTGAAGACTTGATAGGAGTGATAAAGACTAGAGAGTACGGACTACTACGTGGTTATAAAATTGTATCATGCATTCCCGTTAAGGTAAAGAGATAATCATTATACAAATAGTCTTTAAGGTTAATTAGGTTCTATTCACACTTTTATGCTCGAGTTTAAAAAAAATGCATGTTTAAGATGTGATTTTCGTTTTGTAACAAGTTCTGGTTTTAATACTAGCTTTTAACTTTATGTAAAATGGTAAAAATTCGTTTAGTATAAAAAAAAATATAAGACATTAAAAATTAGTGAGCTCATGAATTGGGCTTATTTTGATACTAGCCAACTGCTCGATGAGATTTCCATTTGAAGAGAGAGAAAACGAAAATGACCCACTAATCTCCAATGTTTTCAAAATGGACCAAGAAATTTGGACTGAGGCGACGGGATTCAAAAAGATTTGAATCCCGTCTGCTTTGTCCAATTTAAAGTGAATCTCGTCATGCCCGTCCAAATTTTAAATAATTTCGGCTTTTCAGTCCATATTTAGAGAAAATTTTTTTTTAACCTATTCTCTAACACTTTTTCTTTCTCCTTCAGCCCCTCTCTACTTTTTTTCCTTCAACGTCGTCGTCATCGTCATCTTCTTCTTCTTCTTCTTCACCGGCGAGAAAAAGTAAACCCATCACCGAAAAACGGTCAAGTTCCAAGATTTCTCATCAGTGATCGATAATTATTACTTTGATTTCTATAGCAGTGACGAAGATAACGAAATTGACGATGAAGCCACTCTATTTTCATCGAAATCTTTTTCCTCGGACTCATCGAAAACTAGAATTCGCAGAAGAAGAAGAAGAAGATGATGATGATGAGAAAAAAAGAAGAGAGAGGTTGAAGGAGAGAGAAAAAGCGTTCGAGAATAGGACAAATTTTTTTTTTTTTTTATATTTAGACCGGAAAGACGAAATTACTTAAAATTTGGGTGAGAAAGACAGGATTCACTTTAAATTTGGACGAAGCATACGAGATTCAAATCTTTTTGAATCCCGTCGCTCCAGTTTAAATTTCTTGGTCCATTTTAAGAATATTGAAGATTAGTAAGTCATTTTCATTTTCTCTTTTCAAATGGTCCATTTAAGGAATTTTCCCCATTTTGAATCACAAAAACTTGTTTGTTTAATCATATGTAAAATAAAGAAGAAAGCTAAAAGATTATGACGGCTAGAATTAAAGTAAATTATTTAGTCGGTATATTGACAGGATATGAAACGAATGTGCCTTTGTGTTTGAAGAATAATATAATTGATTTCTTGGGTTTCTTTTTAGTTGATTTGTTGTTTGTGCGTTACTGCGTTTTTATAATTCATATAAAAAAGACCTATTAATATTATTCTTGTTTTAACTTTTGAAAATTTGGTGAACGAGTGGATTTATGATTATTTACGAGGGTGCGGATCAAGAAAGTCTTAAACAGTTGGAAGAGAATAAGGGGATGTTTGACAAGGGCTGAACCATTAAGTGCTGAACTGGTAAGAGGTCCGAATGATTAAGAGGTTCTGAACCAGTAAGTGTTGTTTGGCTAGACATCTGAATGAATGTGTAGAATGACTATTTTACCTCTCCGAACTATTTTGAGCTAAACGAAATATATGCTTAGTCACTAACTGACCAAACTTTCATCAAAACCAACCAAAAGAGATCTTTATAACAAACCAAAATACATCATAAAATTAGTTCACCCAGTCACCGGCACAAACAAATTAATGATAGTTCGCCAAGTCTTCCGTGACAATTTTAATTAAAACGAATTTACAAAAGCAAAAAACTATATTGTCTCAAGTATATTTCCGAAGTAAAATTACATGAACTTCAACAAGAAATGCAATCAAAGAAACGTGTCAAAAGGTTAGTCTGCGGGCTGCAATCAATTATTTATAACAATAAAGAAAAAAAGAAAGAGTGAAATATTACAGTAGCAGCAAACTAATTTGAAACATTACATTGGAGCTAATTATAGCCTAAAATTGAAACAACCACTTTGGAGCAGTAGCAGTAATTGACCTTTAGAGTGTTCCACGGGAACAACCACTTTGGAGCATGCCAACCTTGATTCCAGATCTATTGAAACCTATTTTATGTTAAATCCAGTTAAAAAAAATTGGTTTTTCATAGTTGCTTAAATTTGAGACTTTATCCCATTTGCTTGACCAAGCCCCAAAAACTTGCGAACGCCAAAAATAATAAATTGTTAAAAAAACAAGAATCCTAACCTGCCTTTATGTGTTGCAGCTGTGAACTTCAAAATCCAAAAGTTAATCCTCTTTTTTCTTCCGTTGATATACATAATAAATAAGAGTTATGTATATATTGTAATTCAAACTCTACGACCACCAATGACCAATGTAAGCGAGTTAGTTAATCTCTATCTTTAGCAATAACTAGATATAAGAACAATAAATGGCGGAGAATCAAACAAGAAACCCTAAAAAAATCGACGAAGAACATTAAAACCATGGTTGCAAAAGTCGTTAGGCGGACCCTAGACGGCTGACTAGGGAGTTGGGTGTACTCGAAGTACTCGAGGAGTACTCGGAGAGTACTCGGACATGATAAATATAATGAAAATTAATTTTTTAATATTATATCTATGTCAAATATCATTAACTTACTAATATTTATAACAAAGTATGTGAATACTAATATAAATAAGAGAAATACATCTTTAAATAATAAATTATTTTAAAAATTGCTAATCATTAATTAAAAAGAATTATAAATGTTCTGTAATATTAAAGAAATACAAAGTATGTTTTATTTTTTAAGTCAAATTCGGCACAAGTTCACCAACTATATGTGATTCTGTCTGAGGTTGACCACCTTTGACTGATGCTTAGTAACTAGGTGGAGTGATAGAAACTCCCCTCGGCGGCATACCTTATAGCGAGTACTCGGAGAGTACTCCGCCTTGTAAACCAACTTTTACAACATTGATTAAAATAATAAACAAAATACCCTAAACAAATGAAACAAGAACAATCAAAACGAATACCAATTTCAATCATCTTTGCTGCTAAATCCGAGTTTTGTGACAGGTTTACAAGAGCTTCAGCTGCTCCTGTACATGATTACCTTATCGGATCAATAATATGAAAAAAGAAACTGCAAACTCAAAACACTAACAATTTATTCACCTTGTTTTCAGCTACTAACCGAGACAATGATGGAAGCACGGCTTCGGAGTAACTAGCAAGCGATTGCAACCCTTCTTCTGATCCGGTTAATCCATGAAAAATATCAATAGCTGCTTTCTATATAAGATACTAACCAATTAAGCATTAATTTCGTCCTGCAATCTTCTCATATCAGCCTTTAGCTCGATGACAACGCCTACAGTTGGTTTCTGCACAGCTGTAGCTTTTTAACGATTTTCCCACTTAGACTTGGTTTCTGGCCCGAAACTAAAAACCTAAGTAACATAACTCGTAAAGCTTCGAAATGATATGAAATACGGGCTGAATGAATATTCAGTTGATTTACTACAATTTTTTTTAAAACAACCTGTTTTCTGGTTTATCACTAGTCCGCAGAGCAATACCAATTTCATGTTTATACTTACAGACAGTGGGTATTTATGTCTAACAACAAATTAGTCGGTCGAACCAAATTGTCAAAATAAAAGCATGATTCAACCAAAATAGGACATCAATTAGCCATTCGAACTATAAACCCTAGCTAGATATTTGAATCCTGAAGATCGTGAAACAGAAATCGAGGAAGACGGGGGAAACATAGGAGCAGAAATCGAGTAGAGAAACAAATATCATACCTTTTGTGCTTGGAATTAGGCTGAGTATGATGGTTTTGTGCCAGAAGAGAAAGAGAAAGAGAAAGAAGGAGCCAAAGACGGTCGTGGGTGAAATTGTCCCCTGGATGATTCAGAGGCAAATGGAATCATTCAGAGATGTGATTTTAACAAACCAAACACGATGACATCTGAGCGAATCAGACATACCCGGCCCATTCAGACCTCAACCAAACACCCCCTAAAGACTGAAGCTATGACTGACTTGTGGTGTGCAATATTCTAGGTCAAATAAGTTTACTTTGTGTATCTTAAAATGTTGATCTTTATATTTATTACTAAAATCCATGAAAAATATTACTTCAGAAATTTTATTATGTACTTTAGCTTTATAAGAGTGCTTGACACTTGGGTTAAATTCGGGGTTTCCTTAATTTAAAACTTTAGCTATTCTAGACACTTGGGTGAATTCGGTTAAAATGACGTTCGCTAACAAGAGCTTAGCGAAAGCTATTGTCATGTCTACTAGTGGATTCCATGACGCTTTATGAATAAAAATGTTTTCCAAAAGAATAAGTGTTAGAAGGAAACGGTTTTTAATTCCATAGTTAATTTTCTTATGTGGTTCGTCAATAGGACAGAAAGGTCCATTACCTAGGTCGGGTGGTCACAACACCATCTAGTACATATTTTCATTAAACTAGTTAGTCCTTTTATTATTATAACATTCAATTTAAAAATAAACATAAACTCGAGCATAAATGAGTAGAAAATTATTTTTTTCTTAAAAAGTACCAAGTATATTTACACAAAAATACAAGATACAACTTCTGGCCCTCTCTCCACACCTTCATTGACCACACTCCATCCCGTGTGGGGTCAACACTAGCAGGGACACCGCCTAGTAAGACCATCAAGAGAGTTGTGGTGTTCCCCTCGCCCTGTGATGCCGTCTGTCCACATCAGATGAGAGTGGTGTGCTAGACGAGCACACCACATGGTCTTGTACATACGTATCTACTAATATGCGTACATGAATACACGTAATGGACATAGGAGTGCATATAGACAAATATGGGTAAACATCAATCGCTGAATTGGTTCTCCATTCTTGGGTCCATTGTTATTTGTTTGATCGGACTTTGAAACTCTATCCACCTTATACGTGTTAACTGTGATATGGATTGCATCATTTTACGTGGATATATAAAATGGTCTAGAAAATAATAGCATTCGTAATTAGATGTGGTTTATTTTTCCTATAAATAATCAGAGAAGTCTTCGTTTTCAAATCATGCATATTGACTAAATATATAAGTACTTTATTAATTATGCGTGTTGTATATGCCAATGCCAATGGTTCGGTATGCACGGTTGTCTTTGGAGACAACGAAATAAAATTAGGGCTTTAGGCCCTTATTTTCTAAGGTCTTCAATTTTCGAAACAAAATTAATAATTATACATTTGAGATTTGAATTAATACATTTGAGCGACATTTAAATAAAATTAGGCCTGAGAATGTGTGAGGACTGCATTACTTAAGTTTTTGCAAAAAATAATTACAGCATCTTGATTTATTTTGAATGAAAGCAGCATAACTATTTTACGTCGTCTTGTTTTTAGACATTGCTTTAGGCCACCAAAAAGGTTGAATCGACCCTGTCGGTATGTGTATAGATGATGATGACGTTTGTAATTTTGTATAGGATACATATACTTACTAAAAATAATGTTTAGATACTTCATTTTTCACATATTAGAGAATATCGAATTGAAATAATAAACAAAAAGAATTTCATAATTATTTTAATGATAACCAGCTGGGCTAGACCAGTTGGCCAGGAAAAGGATGGGAAGACACGGGGAGACCCGGGTTCGATCCCTGATGCCGACCGGATTTTTCCTGATGCATAAAACCTGTCGTGCCTTCGGGCGGGGTGAGCGGGGGTTTTACCAGGAATGCTAAATGATCCTTAGGTTCCAGCGTGGGTCCCGATAATGTCAACATAGTCTGAACCAAGGGTGATGGGGCCGCGAATGCGGTCGTTATCACTTAACTGAGAAAGTCGCCGTTCAAAAAAAAAAAGAATGTTGTTTTCAATAATATAAAAAACATTAATGAGGTTACGTATCTCAGCAGTAGTTGAATTGTTGAGACCATTAAGTTAGTAAACATATATTTTTAACCAAATTTTGTTGTTATGTATTTTTGTTTATTCTTAACCCAATTATTTGTTTAAACATTATAAAAATGTAAACACATATTCTGACTATGTTTTTTCTTAAAAACTGACTTATGTTAATTACATTCTAGTAAAATACAAATATTACTATATATTTGAAATTGAGTGGTACCAAAACAAACTTAAAAAAAATGATTAAAAATGGATTGGGCCGCTATATTGCTGCCACGATTCGAAACATCCCCATCTAGTAAGTAAAACACTTTTAAGTCTTTAACCACTCATACCTCATTTCTAGATCCATATTTTAGAGTATTAATTGTGAGAAATGATTATTAATGGATTGTACCATTTGTTGAGCATAGTGTATGAAGGGGTATGCACCCGTCTTAACATCGAGCGGGGCGGGTCAACCCACAAGATATAGACAAGAGGCTTGAAATCAGGATGTCATGAAGACACAAAGCCAAAACCTATGCGCGTGGCGCATATCACATATGCTCACGCATATCACATATGCTCACGCATCACATATGCTCACGCATATCACATATGCTCACGCATATCACATATGCTCACGCATATCACATCTGCGCGTGGCTCATATCACATATGCTCACGCACATTACATATGCTCACGCACATTACATATGCTTACGCATATCACATGCTCTCGCATATCACATCTGCGCGTGAGAATAAAGAGAAGACCTTGTGCATCCTCGGGATAGGCGCATAAAGGACAACACAACAAATGAGACAATAGTCTAATCCAAATCAGGATAAGGACAACCATGATTGTACTCATCAGACAATCTTCAAGAAGGTATCTTTTAAGGAATAAAGAATGTGCTGATGTTGACAGCTGCCAATGAAGGGTGGACAACTCAGCAAAACCCATGTGCCACCACGTGATGGCACATGGGTCAGGTAAAATACCTTGGTTAGAGAATAATCAATGAAAAAGCACCAGGTGTCCTAAGTACACGTGGCGCGAAGCAATAGGAGGAGGCCAAAAAGGCCCTAATTGGGTCTGAGCCCAATCATTGGAAACCCTAATACTATAAATACCACACCACCTCCACAGTTGAGGTCAGGCAAGAAATATATTCTGAATCCTTTACTCATTTTCACATCTCTTATCTTCTCCTGCAATATCTTATTCTCACACCGGAGGGTTACCCCAAAGAGGACCCCTCTGTCCCTTTCTGAGGGGTAAGCTCACGGTGCTGTTCGTTTTGTAGGTGGAAGAACTCGTATCTCTGAAAACCATCGGTGATATAGCACACTCACACCCGAGGAACGTTGATCGAATACAAGTAAGTCGATACACGTTTCTTCATTGGCGCCATCACCTGTTACAACGGCAACAAAACCACTATTTCATCAGTTTTCTCTCTGAAAATTTTCACCATGGTTTCCGGTGTTCGAAACAATGATCAAGTTCTGGAGGATAATGAGCTTGAGGATGTTAATGAGGGACATCAGGTTCTGAGGGCGCCACGTGACACTGCGCGCACCACCAGTAACCATCCCTTCAATACAACACCTCATAGCTAGACTGAAACTCCCCAGACGATCTCACGTTCCAACATCTGACTGGTATAAAACAAAAAGGACCAATGGGTCCGGAAGTTGAAACCAATGACCCTAAAGAATGGCTCATAAACGAACAACGGCGTTTAATGGACAAATACAATGAGCTGGTAAAACACAAAAAGTTAGCCGACTTAACACAAAGGCTCGCATTTGATAAACAAACTATTCAGGGAACAACAAAAAAGGCGCGCGCGTCGGAAGACGGTCATTCTGTTTACACCGAACACGCTGATATTAGTGATGAGGAAGAGGTGCACAGCATGAGGAAGACGCGAGATACTCATGCAGGAGGTTCACAGCTTCGCGCACACATGAACATAGCACATGGAGCCAAAGCTGATATGGATCTATACACACCATACAACCCACAAGCGAAAGAGCAAGTGGACGTAATCACACCATATAGGCCAGCCATCTTGGTAAAACATTCAAAATTCACTGAGCGCATTGCGAAGGCTCCCATTCAACACAAAACCAAGATGCCAAGTGGTTTGGGCAAGTACGATGGTACAACAGATCCAGATGATTTCTTACAAGGTTTTTACAACACTGGAAACCTAGAAAGCTGGACGATGCCAACATGGTGTCACATGTTTGCTCGCTGCCTCACGGGCGCAGCGCGTGTCTGGTTCGAAAGCTTACCGACAGGACAAATCGATGGGTTCGAAGAGCTATTGGAAAAGTTCCAGGCTCACTTTGTACAGCAGCGCAGACACACGCGCGACCCCGATGACATCATGCACTGCGTGCGCAGGAATGATGAAACCATTGAGGACTACATAACTCGTTTCAATCAGGAATCTCTTGCAATTGGAGGCATCACTGAACAACTCTTGCGCGTTGCCTTTATACAAGGTGCGCGCAGTAATCAACTCCGCAGAGCTCTCGTGAGCAGAGAAGGCATGCCAACCACTTGGGCTAAGCTTATGGAAGCGTCGCGAGTCTTCGCGCGAAATGAAAAACAAATTGCCCAAGACAGAGCAAGAGATAGAGGGCATCAAACAGAAGCACCACGCAACAATGAAAGGAGGGGTAAACAAAACTCCGTATGGTCCAGGTTGCAACAAACCAATTATTCTCCCGCAGAAAAGCAAGTGCAAAAAAATTCACCCCAGCCCCAAAAAGACATTCTTAATCGCGGAGAGGGTGACAAGAAGGAAGGCGGTAGAGAGCCTAATAGACCTCTGCCAAGAATATGGACTCCCCTCACCAAAACGCCTTCGCAAGTGTTAAGCACAGAGAATGTCCAGTTTAAAAGCCCCAGGCCATTACTCCATAAGGGACCACCAAACAGTGGCAAATATTGTGAGTTTCACAAATCCACAGGGCACAACACCGATGCATGCCACCATTTGAAGGATGCGATCGAAAAAGATGTGAAATCAGGCAAGTTGGCTCACCTAGTAAAAAACCCAAGACCAGAGAACGAACAACCAGACGGAGCCTCAGCCAGTAAAAAATTCAAAAGAATCTGTGTAGCTGAAGGAGGAAGACAAGGGCAAAGATCGAGGAAGAGAAGCGCGCAAATCCAAGGGGATTGGCGCGAGCAACAAGTAATCTTTCCAAGAATCAGAGGAGGCCCGTCTATCAGCGGTCCTCTAGTCATCACTGCACACATCGCTCATTATGAGGTGTCAAGAGTCCTGGTGGACACCGGTAGTGAGTCAGACATCATGTATGAGCAATGTTTCAGGAAGTTGGATCCAGAGGACCAAGCAAGGCTCGAAGTTGTGAGTGCACCAATCTCAGGTGTCTCAAACGAAATTATTCACCCCCTAGGTCAGATACAATTCGAACTAACTATGGGGGATGAGAAGCACAAGCGAGCTGAAATTGTCAACTTTCTGGTCTTGCCCACCACTTCATGCCATAGTATGATCTTGGGTAGAGGAACGATTGCCCAATTCAACGCCATACCGTCACCAGCGCATGGCGCGTTGGGGTTCCCAACACCAACAGGAGTAACATTTGTGTATCGAGATCATTTATGCGCAGTAACAAGTATACCTCGAGAAGGGAGAATGAAGCTTCCAGTGGCAAACAACGTGCCAGAGGAATGGATTCTCAACCCAAAATTCCCAGAACAAACAATCACAATCGGAGCTACGATATCAGATGACACAAGGGTGAGAATGAAAAGATTGCTCACAACGTATACGTCAGTCTTCGCGTGGCAACATTTTGATATGACTGGGGTTCCGCGAGACCTGGCGCAGCACTCTCTCAACACATTCAAGTCTGTAGAGCCAATTGCTCAAAAGAAAAGAGTCATGGGAGACGAGAAGGCAAAGGCCATGAATGAGCAAGTAGAAGATCTACCGCGCGCAAATATCATTCGCCCAATACGATACCAAACATGGGTAGCCAATCCTGTGATGGTAAAGAAGAGCAATGGGTCATGGAGAATGTGCATTGATTTCAAAGACCTCAACAAAGCGTGTCCAAAAGATTGTTACCCCCCTCCCAAACATTGACGCGAAGGTGGACTCTGTGGCGCCATTTAAGCTCAAATGTTTCTTGGATGCCTATAAGGGCTATCACCAAATTCAAATGGCACCGCAGGATGAAGACAAGACTGCTTTCAGAACTGACAAGGGTGTTTTCTGTTACACAAAAATGCTCTTTGGTTTGAAGAATGCAGGAGCCACTTACCAAAGAGTCATGGATGCAATTTTCAACGAGCAGATTGGAAAAAACTTAGAAGTCTACGTGGATGATTTGGTGATTAAAAGCAGGGAGGAAAAACAAATGCTCAAAGACATCGAAGAAACCCTTCGGCGCCTAAAGGAAATAAACCTGAAGCTCAACCCGAGCAAATGCACATTCGGCGTAGAAGAAGGGAAATTTCTCGGCGTAATGGTCACCAAGGATGGTTTCAAGGTGAACCCAGAGAAGGTGGAGGCTATCCTCCGCATGCCCTCACCATCCACCATGAAGGAAGTTCAAAAGTTGAATGGTAGATTGGTATCGTTTAACAGGTTCCTAGCAAACCATGCAAGCAAATCTACTCCATTCATTAATACATTGAGAAATTGCTTAAAGAAAAGCCAATTCAAGTGGACGCCTGAGGCCGAGCAAGATTTCAGTGAGATAAAAGAATGTCTGATAAATCTGCCTGCGCTCACAGCTCCACTACCTGGTGAAACTTTAACGTTATACCTGTCAGCAGGAGAACGCGCCATTGGCGCAGTATTGTTGGTGGATCGCAAGGGAATCCAAACACCAATTTATTATGTAAGTTGGGTGCTGACAGATCCGGAGACGCGCTACACCATCATAGAAAAGTTAGTTTTATCACTAACGCATGCGTCGCGCAAGCTTCACAGATATTTCAATGGTCATCCTATTGAAGTCCTGACTGGTTACAACATCCAGCAAGTCTTGCGGCGTCCCGCGCTCTCAGGAAGGCTGACAAAATGGGCGCTGGAATTAGGGGAGCACACGATCACCTATAAGCCTCGTCCAGCAATCAAGGGACAAGTCTTAGTTGATTTCATCGCAGAAATCCCTGAAGGAAAAGTCGAGGAGGCTCAGCGCGAGGTAGACCCTCCGCAAGCCAATAATGAAGAAAACGTTTGGAGATTATTCACTGATGGAGCTTCAAACAACGAAGGGTCCGGCGCAGGCCTCAAACTGGTGGATCCAGAAAATCATGAGTATACCTACGCAATCAGGTTGGATTTCAAGAGCACCAACAATGAAGCTGAGTATGAAGCCCTGCTGGCTGGTTTGCGCATCGCGCACAAGTTCGGAGTTAAAAAGCTAGAGGCTCATGTAGATTCATACCTGGTAGCAGCACAAGTCAATGGCCTTTATGATGCCAAGGAGAACACCATGCCTCTGTATCTAGAGCAGGCGAAGAAACTCACCGAACAATTTGACTTTTTCAGAATCATACACATTCCGCGCAGTGAAAATAAGTCCGCCGACGCGCTAAGCAAAATGGCATCAACCAGCTTTGATCATTTTGGCAAAGATGTCAGGGTGGAAGTAATGAGCAACCCGTCAGTGGGAGCGAAGTCTGTTCTTGTAATTCATACAACACCTTCATCATGGATAACTCCAATAATGGAATTCTTGAAGGAGGGAAAGGTACCAGATGATCGCGCACAGGCGAGGAAGATAAGACACAAGTCGCAGAACTACGAACTGCTCGATGGTACGTTATAT
Source organism: Bidens hawaiensis (assembly GCF_021521415.1). NCBI lineage: Eukaryota > Viridiplantae > Streptophyta > Magnoliopsida > Asterales > Asteraceae > Bidens > Bidens hawaiensis. The sequence continues at coordinate 5,188 of NW_027491032.1, read as the reverse complement.
CGACGCTCTTATCTTGGACCACTCATGAAATGCCTAGACGCTGAGGAAGCAAGCTATGTGATCAGAGAGATACACGAAGGAATCTACGGAATACATGCTGGCCCGCGCATGGTGGTCGCCAAGGCAATGAACGCAGGTTACTATTGGCCAGGCATGTACTTGGACGCGTTAAAAGAGATCCAAAAATGCAAAGCGTGTCAGAGCTATGCGCCAAATACCATGCGACCAAAGAACAACTTGATTCCGGTGACCTCTGCATGGCCTTTCCACAAGTGGGCAATCGATGTTGTGGGTCCCTTGCCGCAAGCGCCAGGGCGAGTAAAGTTTTTGGTAGTGGCAGTAGACTATTTCACAAAATGGGTTGAAGCCAAGCCACTGGCAAAAATCACAGCCGAGGCAATGAAGCAATTTATTTGGGGCCACATCGTATGCCTTTTTGGCCTGCCCATGGAAATCGTGAGCGACAATGGCAAACAATTCACTGACAGGAAGATATCCAGTTGGCTCAAGGAATTGCGCATCAACCAGGTCTTCACTTCAGTATACCACCCTCAAGGGAATGGCCAAAGGAACGCGCGAACCAGAGCTTGCTGAATGGGCTGAAGAAAAGGTTGGAGGGAGATTCCCATGCATGGGTCGAGGAGTTACCTAATATCCTGTGGGCGCACAGGACATTAAGCAAAACCAGCAATGGCGAGTCCCATTCAGTCTAACCTATGGAACGGAGACTCTGATTCCAGCAGAAATTGGATGTCCATCCTATAGAGTGCTCATGATGAGTAAGACGGATAATGAGCAAGAAAGGAGGTTGGATCTCAATTTACTTGAAGGGCGTAGAGAGGCGGTTATCATTAGTGAAGCAAATACAAGAAAAAACTAGAAAAATATTACAATCAGTGCGTAAAAGAATGCCACTTCAAGAAGAATGATTTTGTCATTCGAAACAATGAAGCTAGTCGCGCAATACCCCCGGGAAAGATGTCTCCCAACTGGGAGGGACCTTATCAAGTCTAGGAAGAATTGGGAAAAGGCGCATACGCTTTAAAAGATTTAAATGGAAAGAAGATCCCCGCGCACATGGAACGCAGCACAACTTAGAAAATGTTTCATGTAAAAGTTGTCAAGTTTGTAATCAAGGCTTTTTAAGCCATTATGAATAATGATACGCGCTATTTTCTCTTAATATGCGTTTTATTACTTTTTGCATACATGTTTCACACTTCCCTTTATTAATTTTGAGCAATATGATAACATTGTATTGACATCAAACTAAAAATAAAACGAAGTAAAACATACATGCGCGAGCTTCAAGCTCAAACGCGTTAACGAGTTTTAACTCTAAAACGTCAGGGCCTTAGCCCAATAATATGAGCCTTAGCTCAAATTACTCATAGCATCCATCCTACGTATTGCGCAGCTGGACCATAAAAATACCTAAGCACAACTAAGGCAAAGCACATGCCAAAGCATAGTTGTTAAGGTCTCAGGTCGGGGCCGCGCATGGGATTATAATGGATATAAGAAGAGTAACACATACTGACACGTAAAGGCTAAAAAACTCATTCATAATTCCCTATAATAAATGCACGATAACGTCGCGCAAAAGAGGAACAATGAAATGCTAAGGCACATGTCAGCACATTCAGAATATTGCAAAATTACTTGAAATATGACAACTATTAAGGATTAAATAAAATAGTCTCCTTACAGCCTTGTCCAAGTTTCAATGTGTAAGCATACCTTATATTCAACGAGCACAAACATGCAATATAAAGAGACGAATTGGGAATGCGCAAGATGCGAATAAGGGAAAAACAAAATTTCATTCCACAAACATAGAAGTTTACAAATTTAAAAATGATGAGGTAAAAACTACAAATACAAAAAAAAAAAAAAAAAAAAAAAAAAACAAGAAGGGCTTTTCAAGTCTCTATATCAATATCAGCCTCTTCATCGTCCTCATCATTACTTCCTCCCTCAGGCGCAGCCCGCTCCTCGTCATCTCCAAACTTACCATAATCAAGCTGTTCGTCTTGAATATAGTCGTCTTCTATTATGATAGCGTCAGGAGTAGGTCCTTTGGCCACGCCAGAGCCGCTGGCAGAAGTAGCGTTGCCCGCGCCATCATCATTGCCACCAGTCCTTTCACATTCATCAAGTAATTTCTTTAAAGCGCCAAGATCGGGCTGGTCGGCAAGCGCGGCTATCTGAAAGTCACAAGAAACAGTATGATTACAAAAGATTATGAAAATAAGTCAAGTAAAACTCATTAATGTTAAAATACCTGCTCAAGGATGGGAATTGGAGTATTTAGGTACTTCTCCCCCACCTCAGCCATGTCAGCGCAGACAACGTCGAGCTGATAAGGGTAGTCGGATGGATTCTTCTTTAGCATGCCATATTCATAACCATCCTTAAACCCTTCAGCTCGACCCACCAAGCGCGACGCCGCATTACAATCCATCACAAGGGTCTGAAACTCGTCTGAGTATTTCATCGCATAAGCGCAACGAGTCACACCCTGTGAAATCAGCCATTGACGGTCCTGCGCAAGGGAAGAAACAGACGTCTCAAGAGCAGGGATCTGAGAGTTTAACAACTCAACAGTTTCCTTGGCTTGTTTTAGCTCTTCTTTGTCAGACGCCGCTGCCCGCCAAGGCTTCATTCTTTTCCGCTCGCGCAGCATCGAGCTCTTTCTTCAGGCGCGCAACCTCACTCTCCAATAAAGATTTGTCAGTGTTAACCTGCGCAATAGTTTGGTCACGCGCCTCTGCTTCCAACTCCAGGTCACGCGCTCGACGCGCGTACTTGGCCGTGTCTGCCTCTGCCCGCTTGCAGCTTCTCCCGCGCAGCTTGCAGCTCAAGCCCGCGCTTCACAAAAGTAGCGTTGGCACTTGCCCGGTTCTCGCTAAGTTCTGCTTGGAGTTTCTCAGCCCTCTCTCGGGCATCAGAAAGTTTCCAAGCAGAAATCTTAGCCTTTTGCTTGGCCTCCGTAAGGGCATCACGTACTTTATATAATCATTGTGAAGCTCTTGGGAGGCAGCAAAGAACGCAGACCCAGCAAAAAGGTGGTCATTAAGCAAGTCCACGCGAGCGCGGTCCTCTTGAAACCTCCTTTCAGCTGGAGGAACAGAGTGAGCCCAAAAGTCTTCACATACGCCCATGGATTGGAATGAGCTCTCTTCAGTGATATTCCAGCTCGGGCGGTATATGTGATCGGCTCCCTACAAACACAAAGCAACGCAAAGAAAGGTTTTAGTTATCTAAACACTAATTTGGAAGTCTGCACAGCGGAGCAAAATAAACTTATACCTGCGGAGAACCGGCAGAAAGGTTAGCGCCAGCTGGCGAGCTCCCGCCCGCCCCATGAGAAATAGGCTGCGCCACGAAATCTCGTGGCGCTATAGGGCTTACGCGGCCACCATCAGAATCTTCAAAATTAACCTCCTCATCACCCTCTATAATAGGTCTCTTCTCCTGCGACTTGGAAAAATCAAAAATAGTCTCACGAGGAGGGCTGCGCGCAGGAGGAGGTGAGGGAGGTCTTGACGCTGTTAGATCAGCGCGTAAAATAGTCTCCTGCTCCTTAGTGATCCCAATGAGAGGAGATTCAGTACTTGTTGGAGCAGGAGCAGAACTAACGGCGCCAGCGCTAGCAGTGCCACCAGCAGCTTCTGTGCCAGCTATAATTCCTATTAAAAAACCAACAAGGAGAAATGATTCATGACTTGAACTAAAGAAAAAAGTCAGACAATCAAAGCACAATAAATACCTTGGTGCACTGCAGTCCGCGAATTAAACATCGCCATGAAGTCCATTTTCCCCCTTTTCGAGGGTAAAACAGGGGACTTCAAAACAACATTCGGCGTAGCCTCGGCACTTTGCTGCGCCTGAGGTTGAGCCACCAACGTTGCCGGCTCTATAAACATTTGAGTGAACAAAGCTTCATTAATGACTATCAGAATCACGCTCATAAAACCACAAAAAATAAACAAAGTATACCTGTTGGAGAAGACGAAACAGCAGGCACAGCACCGCTTCCCTTGTCCGCGGCGCGCAGAAACGAGGTGGCGGCACCATACCTCGTGTGGACGGGAGGACTGCCCACACCTTGAGGCAAAGAAGACGAGGAAAACTTGGAAGTAAAACCCTTGGTTTTCTCAAGTCCCTTCGCCTGAGTAGGAGGAGGATTCTGGGCAACAGAGGCATCATCTTTTTTCTGTTTTTTACTGGCCCTGCGCCAGTTTTGCCTTTAGCCTTGCGCTTGAGTTTTTGCGCTTCAGCTTCTTCCTCCTCCACTTCCTCTTCTGTAAGGCCCCGAACCCGGTGACCCTACTTTAGCGTCGGATTTACTCATAAACACAGTTCTTCAAATTAGAGTTTTTTTTAAAACTTTTCGCCGAATATAAAACATCAATCATTTGTTACAAAACATTAAATCTTTTCTTTGATACCATAACACAAAACTTTATTTTTAAAACATCTTTACTTCTTTCTTCAGATGCCAACCGTTCAATCCATGCCGTGTGTCATCCTCATGCTAACTCTATAATCAGCTCACCTGCGTGCATACTAAAAGTCAGCTACGCTGAGTGAGTTCTAGTTAATCAGGCAACATACAATTTATTCCCATATATTTCTTCCCGTATCCGAAGACACATATTACTACCTTACCCTCGTATAAATATCCATAGGAGGATCGTCACGTAATATCTATTAAAAGAACCATTACCATTACCATACTATATATAATTTCCATAGGAGGAACACTCTGTATACTTTCCATAGAAGGAACACTTTACTATCCATAGAAGGAACACTATACTTTCCATAGAAGGAACACTATCTATAAGTTATTATTTAATATCCATGTAAGGAGCTATTCACTTCCCTTGACGATACGTGCAATATCCGAAGATCGTTCACGTACCGACAAGCTTTCATTCATAATGTTCATACATCATCCTTACATTACATACAATATTAATATCTTTATTTATATCCCGACAGTACGTGCAATATCGAATATTAGTAGGGTTCGGTTCCCTAGTTCTCGAATATTAGTAGGGTTCGATTCCCTCTTCGTTACCATACAACCATACATCATACCTCGAGTATTAGTAGGGCTCGGTACCCTTTTCGTAACCATACAGCCATACATCATACCTCGAGTATTATTAGGTCTCGG